>NW_025745874.1:265120-276317 GCF_021184085.1 Oncorhynchus gorbuscha | reverse complement strand
ACAGAGACCTGCAGTACAGACTAGTGGCTTTATCATATCACACAGAGACCTGCAGTACAGACTAGTGGCTTTATCATATCACACAGAGACCTGCAGTACAGACTAGTGGCTTTATCATATCACACAGAGACCTGCAGTACAGACTAGCTTTATCATATCACACAGAGACCTGCAGTACAGACTAGTGGCTTCATCATATCACACAGAGACCTGCAGTACAGACTAGTGGCTTTATCATATCACACAGAGACCTGACCTGCAGTACAGACTAGTCTTTATCATATCACACAGAGACCTGCAGTACAGACTAGTGGCTTTATCATATCACACAGAGACCTGCAGTACAGACTAGTGGCTTTATCATATCACACAGAGACCTGCAGTACAGACTAGTGGCTTTATCATATCACACAGAGACCTGCAGTACAGACTAGTCTTTATCATATCACACAGAGACCTGCAGTACAGACTAGTCTTTATCATATCACACAGAGACCTGCAGTACAGACTAGTCTTTATCATATCACACAGAGACCTGCAGTACAGACTAGTCTTTATCATATCACACAGGGACCTGCAGTACAGACTAGTCTTTATCATATCACACAGGGACCAGTCTTGTCCCATCGCTGTAACTCCCATACAGACTCGGAGGAGGTGAAGGTCGAGAGCCGTGTGTCCTCGGAAACACAACCCCCCCCAAGCTGCACCGCTTCTTGACACAATGCTTAACCCGGATGCCAGACGCACCAATGTGTCAGAAGGAAACACCGTACACCTGGAGACCGTGTCAGTGTGCATGCGCCCGGCCCGCCACGGAGTCGCTGGAGCGCGATGGGACAAGGACATCCCTGCCGGTCAAACCCTCCCCTACCCCGGACGACACTGGGCCAAACCCTCCCCTAACCCAGACGACACTGGGCCAAACCCTCCCTAACCCAGACGACACTGGGCAAATTGTGTGTCGCCTCATGGGTCTCCCGGTCGCGGCCTCCTGCAACACAAACTGGAATCGAACCGGGATCTGTAGACAAGATAGTAATTACTAATAATTGGATACCACGAGATTGGGGAGAAAAAAGGGGGGATTTTTAAATAAAAAATAAATAAAATAAAAATATTACTTTTTCAAAATTAATTCATATTCATTAATAACCAGCTGTGGTTATTAAATCAAATCCAATTTTCAAATCGCTTCCAGCTGTCCAAACAACATCATAAAATAATCTAAAACCACTTACTGACCTCCCTCCTCTATAGTACACCCATTAGAATTGCCATTTTCATTGAACTGATTTTACATGCATATTTCCTGTGATGGGTTTAACTTTCAATACCTTCCTATCCATATGAGCTACAGATCTACAGGCAAGTGCAGTGGATTCCTTGACCTTTCACCTTAAAAAAATAAAATAAAAGATTCTTCCCCCTTGGTCCTCTGTAAAATGTGTTTCATATTACTGCTCAGGTTACTGATTCACATCCAGATCTACTTTCCATGGCTTTATATCCAGATGGTTTGGAAATCTAACACTGAAAATACTTTCCAATATTGTACATTCAGTGCATATAGGAAGTCTACACCCCCAGTGCATATAGGAAGTCTACACCCCCAGTGCATATAGGAAGTCTACACCCCCAGTGCATATAGGAAGTCTACACCCCCAGTGCATATAGGAAGTCTACACCCCCCAGTGCATATAGAAGACACCCCCAGTGCATATAGGAACACACCCCCAGTGCATATAGGAAGTCTACACCCCCCAGTGCATATAGGAAGTCTACACCCCCCAGTGCATATAGGAAGTCTACACCCCCCAGTGCATATAGGAAGTCTACACCCCCAGTGCATATAGGAAGTCTACACCCCCCAGTGCATATAGGAAGTCTACACCCCCAGTGCATATAGGAAGTCTACACCCCCCAGTGCATATAGGAAGTCTACACCCCCCAGTGCATATAGGAAGTCTACACCCCCCAGTGCCCCAGTGCATATAGGAAGTCTACACCCCCAGTGCATATAGGAAGTCTACACCCCCCAGTGCCAGTACACCCCCCAGTGCATATAGGAAGTCTACACCCCCCAGTGCATATAGGAAGTCTACACCCCCCAGTGCATATAGGAAGTCTACACCCCCCCAGTGCATATAGGAAGTCTACACCCCCCAGTGCATATAGGAAGTCTACACCCCCCAGTGCATATAGGAAGTCTACACCCCCCAGTGCATATAGGAAGTCTACACCCCCCAGTGCATATAGGAAGTCTACACCCCCCAGTGCATATAGGAAGTCTACACCCCCCAGTGCATATAGGAAGTCTACACCCCCCCCCCCAGTGCATATAGGAAGTCTACACACCCCCCAGTGCACACCCCCCAGTGCATATAGGAAGTCTACACCCCCCCAGTGCATATAGGAAGTCTACACCCCCCAGTGCATATAGGAAGTCTACACCCCCAGTGCATATAGGAAGTCTACACCCCCCAGTGCATATAGGAAGTCTACACCCCCCAGTGCATATAGGAAGTCTACACCCCCCAGTGCATATAGGAAGTCTACACCCCCCAGTGCATATAGGAAGTCTACACCCCCCAGTGCATATAGGAAGTCTACACCCCCCAGTGCATATAGGAAGTCTACACCCCCCAGTGCATATAGGAAGTCTACACCCCCCAGTGCATATAGGAAGTCTACACCCCCAGTGCATATAGGAAGTCTACACCCCCCAGTGCATATAGGAAGTCTACACCCCCAGTGCATATAGGAAGTCTACACCCCCCCCAGTGCATATAGGAAGTCTACACCCCCCAGTGCATATAGGAAGTCTACACACCCCCAGTGCATATAGGAACCCCCAGTGCATATAGGAAGTCTACACCCCCAGTGCATATAGGAAGTCTACACCCCCCAGTGCATATAGGAAGTCTACACCCCCCAGTGCATATAGGAAGTCTACACCCCCCAGTGCATATAGGAAGTCTACACCCCCCAGTGCATATAGGAAGTCTACACCCCCCAGTGCATATAGGAAGTCTACACCCCCAGTGCATATAGGAAGTCTACACCCCCAGTGCATATAGGAAGTCTACACCCCCAGTGCATATAGGAAGTCTACACCCCCAGTGCATATAGGAAGTCTACAGTGCATATAGGAAGTCTACACCCCCAGTGCATATAGGAAGTCTACACCCCCCCAGTGCATATAGGAAGTCTACACCCCCAGTGCATATAGGAAGTCTACACCCCCAGTGCATATAGGAAGTCTACATGCCCCCCCAGTGCATATAGGAAGTCTACACCCCCCAGTGCATATAGGAAGTCTACACCCCCCCCCAGTGCATATAGGAAGTCTACACCCCCAGTGCATATAGGAAGTCTACACCCCCCAGTGCATATAGGAAGTCTACACCCCCAGTGCATATACACCCCCCAGTGCATATAGGAAGTCTACACCCCCCAGTGCATATAGGAAGTCTAGGCTCCGCTGATAGCCAGGTGTAGCAGTGGTAAGGTAAAGGCTTTATGTAGGTCGTAACAGTTTGCTGGCACCGTTTGTCATCGTTATAGTGAAATGAATGTATTGTTTACTGTTGTGTTGTGTAGTGGCTTTGCTGACATGCACTCAAAATATTTAGTTTTTTTGCCCCACCAAAATGTACATGCTAAAATCGCCACCGTCCACAACAAGTCAATTTGATCGGGGGAAATACGCATATTGTTTTTGATGCAGATATTACAATATTCACATTAAAATCTGTCGCCAATTTGATGGAAACCTAGCTTATGTTTCTATGAACTTGTCCAGCGATTTTTGTTGTTGTCAACATTTAGAAAGTGTGCATAGAAAATTGATTAGACAATTGCCTGCTAGGGTGCGTTTCCAATCAACTATCTTGTCTCAATAAAAATAGCTTTGCGTAATGACATCACCTAAAATAAAATGCGCATTATTGAATGTCTGCCCTCCCACCTGTCTGTTTCATGTCTCAGGTAGCCTGTCTGCCCTCCCACCTATTGGTTTCATGTCTCAGGTAGCCTGTGAAAGCCAGCATGAACAGAATGCAATAATTTACTAATATTTGCCATATTGTAATCATTCATCATGTGCCAACGTATCGCCGTCCGTGCCATGCAGAAACGTGCACTCTATTAGATCTTGAAAAATGTAATGGTGTAACTTGCCAGCCAACCAGAAAAGCAAGGCGAAGAAATTCAAGCATTCTTTAAAGTCAGAACAATCCTTGTCCTGTTAATAAATTATTTTTCATAGTTGGACGTGGCGCTTAAAGTTACATGATGACATCACGTGACCTCCGTACCTTCAAAATTAGCCTATTCGGTAATTAACATTTATTCAAGAAACATCGTTTCTATCATACTTTGTCACAATAAAGAAAGTCCGACAAAAGAAAAATCCACACCTGTTGATCTTTTGAAAACGTCTCCTATATCTGCCGTTTCCATTACACATGACGCAATTATTAGATATTTTTTGTCCCGACATGGCTTTTGTCGATAGTCCATAGAAACCTGCCTAGAGAAGAGATACACTGTATACATCATGACATAAGTAGACTAAGTCTGTTCTCCTACCTAAAGACGAAGAAAAAAAGATTAACCTGATAATTGTTTCTTCGTCTACATTCTTTTGATGGCCTTTCGTTTTTACTTCCTTGTTGAGCGCTTTTTGCGAATTTTGAAGTTAACGTCAAAAAGTTACTTACTCTTTTGGTGGGACATTAACAGATAATAGCCTCGTTCTCGTATTTGTCTGTGGCCTATTTAAATAGGTCAACAATAGACCTGTCCACGACGTTAATGAATATAATAGACCCATGAAGCAGAAGAATTGGAAACGGGCTATGCCTAGGCTGGGCTAGTCAGGAAATCATAAGAACCCGCCCCTTGTTACTGCCTCTCGTTGGTCGCTGGACTATAGGGGGTTATTCATGCCAGAATTAAGCCTCGTGAAGCTACTGATGCCTCTCACCAAGCCACCTAAAGTTTTCCTAGCACCATAAAATAATGGCATTAATTAATATGGACAGTCAATGGAGACAAGTTTGTTTCTAAGGCGTCAAACTGCCAACACGTTCACGTCACTTGACACGTACACATCATGTAGACGTAGTGTTCACGTCGTGTAACGTGTCGCGTGTCAGTTTGTGTGTACGTGTCACGTGTCAGTTTGTGTGTACGTGTCACGTGTCAGTTTGTGTGTACGTTTATTATGAATGATCTTACCATGAACGCCTTAAAAACGGCTACATGTTTTAGGTGTTAGTTTAAGTGGCTGTTTAGTTCATCTATTTAATTTGTCTATTGAGTTAAAATAGGCCTATCACCTCAAAGCAAAAATTATTAGGCTAGTTGATATCGCAGCCACCATTACTGTGTAGATATACCTATTTCTCACATCAATACAAAATCAAGGTTATCTTGGTAGCCTAATGGTCAGAGCGTTGGGACAGTAACCAAAATGTTGCTGGATCAAATCCCAAAGCTAACAATAAAACATTTTGTTGTTGTTTTGCCTGAGCAAAGCACTGTTTCCCAGGTGACTGTGGATGTTGATTAAGGCAGCCTCCCGCACCTCTCTGATTCAGAGGGGTTGGGTTAAATGCGGAAGGCACACAACTGACTTTCATTTTCTTTATTGGAGGTAGCCTAGGTCTCTAGTGGCGCATTCAAAACAACTCACAAGTCAGCAATCTCTGACTTCCGACTTCAGGGCGTTCAAGACAACTGGAAACTCTGAAAAAAACGAGCTCAGACTTTGGTTTTGTTTTGAACAGTCACCCAACTCGGAATCTCTGACATCTTTTCTCTGACCTGAAAACCACTGATGTCATAATTTGACCTCGTTTTCTCCCCATTTCCCAGTTTACTGGATTAACAGATGCAAATCCTTCATCTATATATTCATGTGGAGATGTTTTATGGTTAAAAGCAGGGTTTGAATTGAGGGAGTATGAGAGGATATAGGCCTTGTTATAGAGATGTGTAAAAAGCATATGCTACCACTTGTTTGCTTAGCCATATGAAAAGCAACGGTCCAGATTTTATAGAACGATCTAGGCTATAACAATGATAAAACTCCACTATTATTTCCACAGTCTACTAGCCTATCGAAGGTCTTGCTCAGCCTAAACATCACAGGAAAATGTGGTTGGTTTATTAAATGCTCTGCAATGTAGAGCTATGCCTAATGCAAAATACCAAGAAGTTAGAATCGGTATGGGTCTACGCATCGACCAAACAGCTTAACAGATAAAAACATGTATTATTCAGAAGGATCCCATTGAATCAGGCTATTCATTTCAGTGCAGTTGCGTTCTTACGCATATCCTTAGACTAAACGGAACCGAAAACAGCCTGTTATGATCACAGATCATGATGAAGCCTGAACATTTTAAGCTGTTTGTCATTGATTTAGCTCACAATTGCCTACAGATTTGATACACATGAAGACCTATATTTAATCTGAAATTGACAAACAAAAGCCTGACTAGGATCCCGACTTTCCCCCACGTCATATTTATTACCAATGAGGCTAAATGTATTCCTATTCATTTGCACAACCATTGTGATTAATGTTATTTTACCATCTTCTGCTTTTAAATGAATTAACAGGCATCAGGGTAAACATAATATAAGTTCAGTGCCCTCCACACACACATTAATGCTACTTACCTTACAGATCAGAAAGTGAGCAAATGTCACTCCATTCATATGCAAATACATTTGAATCACATGCAGTGATGTACACTCTGGCTTGTCTGGCTGGCATGTTTTCATTTTAAACAGGCATTCCCTTATCTACACTGAAATCATTTTAGACCTTAATTATGATTTTAAAAAATCATAGCTCATTAGCACACCCTTGTGGTTGGATATATATTGCATGTCTTATGATACAACGAATTACATTTACATTTTACATTTAAGTCATTTAGCAGACGCTCTTGAACTAACAAATACCATCAAGGGATACGTCACAATGTACAATAACGAACACCGTATGAAGCAGCTGTGAAAACCAATCTAGAAATATTTTAGATTTTAATACATAACCATTGATCTTTTTTTCGGTACGTGTGTCAATTTACTTTCTGATTTTCATATACACTCACATGGAAATCATAGACTGAAATACAAACATCTGGTGTGTGGAATGGAGAGGAGGGAAGTATTGTGTGGATGGGAGGAATAGAGAGGAGGGAAGTATTGTGTGGATGGGAGGAATAGAGAGGAGGGATGTATTGTGTGGATGGGAGGAATAGAGAGGAGGGATGGGAGGAGGGAAGTATTGTGTGGATGGGAGGAATAGAGAGGAGGGAAGTATTGTGTGGATGGGAGGAATAGAGAGGAGGGATGTATTGTGTGGATGGGAGGAATAGAGAGGAGGGAAGTATTGTGTGGATGGGAGGAGGGAAGTATTGTGTGGATGGGAGGAATAGAGAGGAGGGATGTATTGTGTGGATGGGAGGAATAGAGAGGAGGGATGTATTGTGTGGATGGGAGGAATAGAGAGGAGGGATGTATTGTGTGGATGGGAGGAATAGAGAGGAGGGATATATTGTGTGGATGGGAGGAATAGAGAGGAGGGAAGTATTGTGTGGATGGGAGGAATAGAGAGGAGGGATGTATTGTGTGGATGGGAGGAATAGAGAGGAGGGAAGTATTGTGTGGATGGGAGGAATAGAGAGGAGGGATGTATTGTGTGGATGGGAGGAATAAAGAGGAGGGAAGTATTGTGTGGATGGGAGGAATAGAGAGGAGGGAAGTATTGTGTGGATGGGAGGAATAGAGAGGAGGGAAGTATTGTGTGGATGGGAGGAATAGAGAGGAGGGAAGTATTGTGTGGATGGGAGGAATAGAGAGGAGGGAAGTATTGTGTGGATGGGAGGAATAGAGAGGAGGGAAGTATTGTGTGGATGGGAGGAATAGAGAGGAGGGAAGTATTGTGTGGATGGGAGGAATAGAGAGGAGGGAAGTATTGTGTGGATGGGAGGAATAGAGAGGAGGGAAGTATTGTGTGGATGGGAGGAATAGAGAGGAGGGAAGTACTGTGTGGATGGGAGGAATAGAGAGGAGGGAAGTATTGTGTGGATGGGAGGAATAGAGAGGAGGGAAGTATTGTGTGGATGGGAGGAATAGAGAGGAGGGAAGTATGGTGTGTATGGGAGGAATAGAGAGGAGGGAAGTATTGTGTGGATGGGAGGTTCTGCCTGTTTTCAACAGGTTCTCGACTCGAAGAGGGAAACTGCAATGTCCAGGTGCTGCTGCCATCTTTGTTCTGAGTGTTTGCAGTGGTAGTGTTTTTATAGCTAATCTGTTCAGCTCACATTACGTGCCCAGTGTGATCGTTTTCTTGCTCTTTCTTAGCAGATAATGGCAACATGACAATAACAGTAGCTGATGTAATGAAAAGTTGGAGGGTGGTGGGTAATGAAGGACATCAGGTGGATCCATGTCTGGGTGTTAGGCAGAACCCCCCTAGGTCCTGGAGAACAGGAGCAGAGTAAAGACAACAGGGCAGAACCCCCCTAGGTCCTGGAGAACAGGAGCAGAGTAAAGACAACAGGGCAGAACCCCCTGGGTCCTGGAGAACAGGAGCAGAGTAAAGACAACAGGGCAGAACTACTAGGTCCTGGAGAACAGGAGCAGAGTAAAGACAACAGGGCAGAACTACTAGGTCCTGGAGAACAGGAGCAGAGTAAAGTGAACAAGGTAGGAGACAAATGTAAACAAGCAAACACAAAGGTTAAATGATTATCAGGTATGTAAAAATACAGTTATTGAATGATTTCATTTTAGTGTTTGATTAGACATGCAATAATGTTAATGGAAGACAGAAAGGAAAGGATCCCTGTCTAATGTTTGATGTCAGTGGGGTTGATGAGGGAGGTAAGGGATGGTCCAACCATTACATTAAGCTGACATTGACTAAAACCAACTAGCTAACTACTATAGCGCAAAGCCAAGCTAAATTAGGTTAGCATTAAGCTATTTTTGTACAAATATTAACACTAACACATTTTATCGTGACATCACATATTTACATAATTTGCCTAAAGCAAACAGGACATTTGTTCATAGAAAATAAAACAAATTGAATTTAAAACGTTGAACAAAAAGTAGACAACGTTTGGACGCCGTGTTAATCCCTTCTCGTTCATGTAAACCATTAGCAAACTAACTCCATTAACTTACTTACAATGGGGAAAATACCAACCAACTTTTCACTCAGTTAAAACTGCCTTCAAACATCACCAAACTCATGGACTATGTCATTTAAAAAATATATATATTTTACTAGGCAAGTCAGTTAAGCACAAATTCTTATTTTCAATGACGGCCTAGGAACAGTGGGTTAACTGCCTGTTCAGGGGCAGAACGACAGATTTGTACCTCGTCAGCTCAGGGATTCGAACTTGCAACCTTTCGGTTATTAGTCCAACGCTCTAACCACTAAGCTACCCTGCCACGTTACCTCAATATTCTGAGTCATATTGCATGTTTGCACGTTACATACCTGAATTAATAGGATAAAACGATGAGACAGAGAGAAACATTGGTTTTCAGAACTAGTCGTTCTCCATCACGAAGAAGAAATGTTAAATATCTCACTAACTCACTTCATTGACGTCACAGCTCACATAGCGGCAGTAATTATATACATACATTAAAATGCAAAAACATGGGAGGCAAAATAATCAAAATAAATCATAAAAAATATGACCATGTGTCACATACACATGGCAGATGCTTGAGTACCACCTTGACATCTCTGATCTCCTTACCTCATTAAATGTGTACTAGAACATTGGTAGCCAGGTTTAGCTATTTCAAATCAAATCAAACTTTGTCATGTGCTGAATACAACAAGTGTAGACCTTACCGTGAAATGCTGAATACAACAAGTGTAGACCTTACCGCAAAATGCTGAATACAACAAGTGTAGACCTTACCGTGAAATGCTGAATACAACAAGTGTAGACCTTACCGTGAAATGCTGAATACAACAAGTGTAGACCTTACCGTGAAATGCTGAATACAACAAGTGTAGACCTTACCGCGAAATGCTGAATACAACAAGTGTAGACCTTACCGCGAAATGCTGAATACAACAAGTGTAGACCTTACCGTGAAATGCTGAATACAACAAGTGTAGACCTTACCGCGAAATGCTGAATACAACAAGTGTAGACCTTACCGTGAAATGCTGAATACAACAAGTGTAGACCTTACCGCGAAATGCTGAATACAACAAGTGTAGACCTTACCGTGAAATGCTGAATACAACAAGTGTAGACCTTACCGTGAAATGCTGAATACAACAAGTGTAGACCTTACCGTGAAATGCTGAATACAACAAGTGTATACCTTACCGTGAAATGCTTACTTACAAGCCCTTAACC
This sequence comes from Oncorhynchus gorbuscha, assembly GCF_021184085.1. NCBI lineage: Eukaryota > Metazoa > Chordata > Actinopteri > Salmoniformes > Salmonidae > Oncorhynchus > Oncorhynchus gorbuscha. Next base: position 265,893 of record NW_025745874.1, on the reverse strand, counting down.
AACAGTGCAGTTCTTAAGAAAATATTTACCAAATAAACTAAAGTAAAAACTAAAATAAATAATAATAAATGACGACCCCGGCCAAACCCAACCTGGTCGACGCTGGGCCAATTGTGCGCTGCCCTATGGGACTCCCAATCACAGCCGGTTGTGATACAGCCTGGAAACAAACCAGGGTCTGTAGTGATGCCTCAAGCCCTGAGATGCAGTGCCTTAGACCGCTGCGCCCCTCGGGATTCCCAAGCATGTCTTTTCTGTTGGTCCTGTCAATGTTGAGTGATCACACATGCCTCAGCACACATAGGCTACTTTGCCTGCTTGCAAATGTGTGCTAAAAGTGGGGATGTTTTATATTATTTCTGATGATATTAACTCACCATCACCTATGAATTGTATTTTTCACAGATATCTACGGAACCACGTCTGCAATAAAGGCCTACACTCAGATAAAAAGGTGCTATCTACAAACTAACAGGATTCTTCCCAAGTCCCCATAGGAGAACCCTTTTTGGTTCCAGGTAGAACCCCTAATGTGTCTAGGTAGAACCCTTTTGGGCTCCATTCCACAGAGGGTTCTACTTGGAACCAAAAGGTTCTCTCCTTTAGTGACAGCCAAAGAACCCTGTTGGAACCCCTTTCTCAAAGAGTGTACTCAACAAGTTGAACCTGTTAAGTTTACACCATTTGATTCTGTACTCAAACATCTGCCTGATATTCAAAATGACATGCAACATAACACCACCACTTTTGAAGGTTTTCGTCAACCTCTGCTC
>NW_025745874.1:235120-262620 GCF_021184085.1 Oncorhynchus gorbuscha | reverse complement strand
TCTACGTTATTATTGTAGACTGTAGACTACTCCTGTATCTACGTTATTATTGTAGACTGTAGACTACTCCTGTGTCTACGTTATTATTGTAGACTGTAGACTACTCCTGTATCTATGTTATTATTGTAGACTGTAGACTACTCCTGTATCTACGTTATTATTGTAGACTGTAGACTACTCCTGTATCTACGTTATTATTGTAGACTGTAGACTACTCCTGTATCTACGTTATTATTGTAGACTGTACAGTTACATTGTTGTAGAATAGGCTACTACTGTATCCACACTATATTAGGATACCGTTGTGATATTGTCAGGCCTGATTTTAGGTCTTCCATCGCAGTTGCATGTTGTACCTTGTTTCCCTTCTATAATGAAAAGTAGTTATTTAATTTACAATTGAATTAATCCATTAAATAAATAATACTAGCACATAAAATTACATTATTATACACTAGCCTACTCCACTATCAACACTGTAAATAATATTGCCTAAGTGCTTTCGACAATATGTTATCAACAAAACAATTTTATTTAAAAAACAAACACATTTGCCTTAAACTCAGTAGACCTATATATTTTCTAACGATATCACAACTTATACATAGCCTACTTACTCCTCAACTGGATCAAGGACATCTTGGTAATTATTTTCATCGTCTCTAATAAGGAAAGCGTCTGGGGCAGACACTCAAAAATCACTTCTGCTGCTTGTAAAAAACCAAAACAAATTAATGTCTGTGTCGTCGCCGAGCTCTCAGATACCGCACCAGTCTCTCACTCTATGAATGGTCACTGCAATTCGGATTCCTTGGGACGTCCTTAGCCTAAACTAACACTAAATTTAACCAATTTACATTTATACTTGATAGAGGTATGGACATCCCAAGGATCCCGAATAGCACCTATGAACTCCTCTGAGAGCCATGTACACAACTCTTATTGGTTGTCTGATATGGAACTGGTAACGACACAGTCTATGATTGGCTAACAACATTTAGATCTATATACAGCGAGATAACATACCATGCGGTGTTGAGGGAAAGACAGATTATCTATAGATTGGGCATCATATTTTCTAGGCCTTGAGCAATAACAGGAAATACACAAGCTGTAGGCAACACTACAGCTCAAGGTGGCTATGTTGGAATGTCTGCTTGCATGGAAAAATGGTAGGTTTCTAACATTTATGGTTGAGATTTAATTCATACAAATATAAACTATGCACATTATGACTTTCATTAACACTGGATGCAGACGTCACGCAGATATTATTAAGGCGTTTGTGTCATGTCAGGTGGTACGGTTGCCTAGGTTTATGTCCCTTATCACCCCCCATACGAGACCGTTGGCTACAGCAGCACCTGAAAACTAGGTCAATCAAAGTGTGGCGGCTCTCCTACATCTGGATGCGTGTGCAGCAGTCTACTGCATGGGGACTACTGTGATGGAACAGCTTCGCAGAGCAGAAAGAATGGAAATCATTTCCTGAAAAGCGGTTGTCTCCGTGGATCAGTATACCACTACAACCCATCACCCCCAAGCCCACTGATGCCAACGCAGCAAGTGACCGCGCATTGCTCGCAGCAGCAATAAGGACCAACACCTTAATTATCAGGCCTTGGTGACATAGACGGTCACAGCACAGCAGTCACCGTTAATTATTCGCCGCAACACAGCAACAATTAGGATTTAAATCGCTGTTGTTATATTTTTTTATTTATTTCGCCGGCAGCTGCTGCTGCGGTAACACCCCTCTTTGTAGATCGTGTGCACTCCTTCTCCCTCCTCCTTCCTCTCCTCGGCTCTCCATCCTTCCTTCCCGGAACGGCGGGGTGGACTGGTGGGGCTATGGAGGATGCAGGTGAGATGAGGAAGACATTCACGGTACCGGAGATTAAACCGTTGAATCAGTACGACTTCAACCGAGCCAAGGTGTGCGCCAGCGTCCGGTGGCTACTGGCGAAGTCATACGGATCCGCAGGTAAAATGGGCTTTATTTATCATGGGCGATTTACGGGTTGACGTTTCTCCCGTTATTGATGCAGTTGGCCGGTGTCCGTGGGCTATAACGGGGAAAGTGCACGTTTTTTCCCAGGGCGTCTATTGGACAGCATCACGGATATTTACTGTTAATAACAACGGAATAATTATATTTTATTCGAAAAAGGTTTATGTTGTCAAGGTTACGATGTGTCTGATTATAGACTACAGCTAGATGTGATAGGCGACTCCCACACAAAGCATCTCAAAAGGCTCACACCCATAAGCGTCTATCCTCTTCATCGGAGGCTGTTAGCTACTGCTTCTCTGACCATTTCACTCTCACGGGTGAACGCGTTGAATGCCATATGTTACAGCGTACCTGTTCATTCATCTTTTTATTTTGTATTTTAAATGTGGTGATTCTATAGGTTCATAAATCAGAATGGTTAAGAAAGAGAAGGCCTTGGTTCAAAGGGGAGCGGTTCGCGTGGAGCGGTATGGGCGGAGGAGGTGGCGTCACCGCCTTCCTCTTATACTTCTATCGTCAATCTGTTATTTATCCCGCGGCCTGTAATACTACTGGATGATAATATAGACCTACACTCCAAGATCAACAGGCATATCTTCTAGTTAAATGTGTTGCACGCGCCACATATCACGCTAATATGAGTGCAGGCCTATGCCACCGCGTGCGTGGTAAGCCTCATTGGATATCCCTTCCGTATGTGTGTCAGTGTTACACGCGCACACGCCTTGGCTACATCACGGGGGTCCAGCCTTCTCGTAGCCAAACGCATGCATGGCTTGTGTGTTATAGATTGACACAATCGTGTGAAGGTGACACTGCTACTCATATAGCCTGTGGTTAAACGACAGCTATACAGCTGCTACAAAATAACATGCGCTGAACATACAGATATGTCTGTTCTGGCTTTATCGGCACGCGCTTCCATCACCACCGATAGGCGAAGTGGATAGATTCTAACCACGTCGCTTTCACATGCCAATCTATATCAGATCAGTGATTGTACGCCTACCATTAACGCCTACCATTAACGCCTACCATTAAGGACTACCATTAAGGAGACGAGGAAAGGATGTCATCTCGCATAATCGTTTTTATGTAGCCTACACATTTCCCTGGCAGTTGCACCTGGGGGTTCCCTTTGTCAGCCTACAGGCCTGTTAACACGCCCATTTGATAAAAGTGTAACGTCCTCTGCAGTACGCAGGAGGACACAACGTCTTGAAACGTTCAGAAACAATGCATGTAAAATATGGAACATGTAGAATATGGAACATGTAGAATATAGAACATGTAGAATATAGAACGTATAGAACATGTAGAATATAGAACATGTAGAACATAGAACATGTAGAAAATGGAACATGTAGAACATAGAACATGTAGAACATAGAACATGTAGAACATAGAACATGTAGAAAATAGAACATGTAGAATATGGAACATGTAGAATATGGAACATGTAGAATATAGAACATGTAGAATATGGAACATGTAGAACATAGAACATGTAGAATAGAACATGTAGAATATAGAACGTATAGAACATGTAGAATATAGAACATGTAGAACATAGAACATGTAGAAAATAGAACATGTAGAATATAGAACATGTAGAATATAGAACATGTAGAATATGTAACATGTAGAATATGGAACATGTAGAATATAGAACATGTAGAATATAGAACATGTAGAATATGGAACATGTAGAATATAGAACATGTAGAATATAGAACATGTAGAATATAGAATATAGAACAACATGTAGAATATAGAACATAGAATATAGAACATGTAGAATATGGAACATGTAGAATATAGAACATGTAGAATATAGAACATGTAGAATATGGAACATGTAGAAATATAGAACATGTAGAATAGAACATGTAGAATATAGAACATGTAGAATATAGAACATGTAGAATATAGAACATGTAGAATAGGGAACATGTAGAATAGGGAACATGTAGAATAGGGAACATGTAGAATAGGGAACATGCGGAATATAGAACATAGAATATAGAAATATAGAACATGTAGAATATAGAACATAGAATAGAAATATAGAACATGTAGAATATAGAACATGTAGAACATAGAACATGTAGAATATAGAACATGTAGAATATAGAACATGTAGAATATGGAAATGTAGAAATAGAACATGTAGAATATAGAACATGTAGAATAGAACATGTAGAATATAGAACATGTAGAATATGGAACATGTAGAATAGGGAACATGTAGAATATAGAACATAGAATAGAACATATATGGAACATGTAGAATATAGAACATGTAGAATATAGAACATGTAGAATATAGAACATGTAGAATATAGAACATGTAGAATATGGAACATGTAGAATATAGAACATGTAGAATAGGGAACATGTAGAATATAGAACATGTAGAATATAGAACATGTAGAATATAGAACATGTAGAATATAGAACATGTAGAATATAGAACATGTAGAATATAGAACATGTAGAATAGGGAACATGTAGAATATAGAACATGTAGAATATAGAACGTATAGAACATGTAGAATATAGAACATGTAGAATATAGAACATGTAGAATAGGGAACATGTAGAATATAGAACATGTAGAATAGGGAACATGTAGAATATAGAATATAGAACATGTAGAATATAGAACATGTAGAATATAGAACATGTAGAATAGGGAACATGCAGAATATAGAACATGTAGAATATAGAATGTAAAGAACATGTAGAATATGTAGAATATGGAACATGTAGAATATAGAACATGTAGAATATGGAACATGTAGAATATAGAATATGTAGAATATAGAATATGTAGAATATAGAACATGTAGAATAGGGAACATGTAGAATATAGAATATGTAGAATATAGAATATGTAGAATATAGAACATGTAGAATATAGAACATGTAGAATATAGAACATGTAGAAATATAGAACATGTAGAATATAGAACATGTAGAATATAGAACATGTAGAATATAGAACATGTAAAATATAGAACATGTAGAATATAGAACATGTAGAATATAGAACATGTAGAATATAGAACATGTAAAATATAGAACATGTAAAATATAGAACATGTAGAATATAGAACATGTAGAATATAGAACATGTAGGCCTATAATTGATGTAACCTTTATTTTAGCAGGGAGTTGTAATAACCTCAGCTCTGTTCATGGCAGTTCTATCAGAACACTTTATTTGGATAGTTTGTAGATGTTCAATAACTTTCAACAACATTTCAACTAACTATCCACTAACCCTAATCTTAACCCTATCCCTAACCCTAATCTTAACCCTATCCCTAACCCTAATCTTAACCCTATCCCTAACCCTAATCTTAACCCTATCCCTAACCCTAATCTTAACCCTATCCCTAACCCTAATCTTAACCCTATCCCTAACCCTAATCTTAACCCTATCCCTATCCCTATCCACTAACCTTAAGACCTTAACCCTATCCCTAACCTTAACCCTTAACCTTAACCCTATCCCTAACCCTATCCCTAACCCTAACCGTAACCCTATCCCTAACCCTATCCACTAACCCTATCCCTAACCCTAACCTTAACCCTATCGCTAACCTTAACCCTATCCCTAACCCTATCCACTAACCCTATCCCTAACCCTATCCCTAACCCTAACCCTAACCTTAACCCTATCCCTAAATAGGTATAGAACCTTAAATATAACCCTAGAATAACCCTTAAATTAAACCTAACCTTAATCCTAACCTTAACCCTAACCTTAACCCGTACCCTAGTCTATCGTGAGTTTGAGCCTTTTAACTGTATCGATTCCCTTATGTTGAAGGCAACCTGACGTATGTAGAAGGTTGAAGGCTACCTGACATATGTAGAAGGCTACCTGATGTATGTAGAAGGCTGAAGGCTACCTGATGTATGTAGAAGGCTACCTGATGTATGTAGAAGGCTACCTGACGTATGTAGAAGGTTGAAGGCTACCTGACATATGTAGAAGGCTACCTGATGTATGTAGAAGGCTGAAGGCTACCTGATGTATGTAGAAGGCTACCTGATGTATGTAGAAGGCTGAAGGCTACCTGATGTATGTAGAAGGCTACCTGACGTATGTGGAAGGCTACCTGACGTATGTAGAAGGTTGAAGGCTACCTGACATATGTAGAAGGCTACCTGATGTATGTAGAAGGCTGAAGGCTACCTGATGTATGTAGAAGGCTACCTGATGTATGTAGAAGGCTGAAGGCTACCTGATGTATGTAGAAGGCTACCTGATGTATGTAGAAGGCTACCTGATGTATGTTGAAGGCAACCTGACATATGTAGAAGGCTGAAGGCTACCTGATGTATGTAGAAGGCTACCTGATGTATGTAGAAGGCTACCTGACGTATGTAGAAGGCTGAAGGCTACCTGATGTATGTAGAAGGCTACCTGACATATGTAGAAGGCTGAAGGCTACCTGATGTATGTAGAAGGCTACCTGATGTATGTAGAAGGCTACCTGATGTATGTAGAAGGCTACCTGACGTATGTAGAAGGCTGAAGGCTACCTGATGTATGTAGAAGGCTACCTGACATATGTAGAAGGCTGAAGGCTACCTGATGTATGTAGAAGGCTACCTGATGTATGTAGAAGGCTACCTCACGTATGTAGAAGGCTGAAGGCTACCTGATGTATGTAGAAGGCTACCTGATGTATGTAGAAGGCTGAAGGCTACCTGACATATGTAGAAGGCTGAAGGCTACCTGACGTATGTAGAAGGCTGAAGGCTACCTGATGTATGTAGAAGGCTACCTGATGTATGTAGAAGGCTGAAGGCTACCTGATGTATGTAGAAGGCTACCTGATGTATGTAGAAGGCTGAAGGCTACCTGATGTATGTAGAAGGCTACCTGATGTATGTAGAAGGCTACCTGATGTATGTAGAAGGCTACCTGACGTATGTAGAAGGCTACCTGATGTATGTAGAAGGCTGAAGGCTACCTGACGTATGTAGAAGGCTACCTGATGTATGTAGAAGGCTGAAGGCTACCTGACGTATGTAGAAGGCTACCTGACGTATGTAGAAGGCTACCTGACGTATGTAGAAGGCTGAAGGCTACCTGATGTATGTAGAAGGCTACCTGATGTATGTAGAAGGCTGAAGGCTACCTGATGTATGTAGAAGGCTGAAGGCTACCTGACGTATGTAGAAGGCTACCTGACGTATGTAGAAGGCTACCTGATGTATGTAGAAGGCTACCTGACGTATGTAGAAGGCTGAAGGCTACCTGATGTATGTAGAAGGCTACCTGATGTATGTAGAAGGCTGAAGGCTACCTGATGTATGTAGAAGGCTACCTGATGTATGTAGAAGGCTGAAGGCTACCTGATGTATGTAGAAGGCTACCTGATGTATGTAGAAGGCTACCTGATGTATGTAGAAGGCTACCTGATGTATGTAGAAGGCTACCTGATGTATGTAGAAGGCTGAAGGCTACCTGATGTATGTAGAAGGCTACCTGATGTATGTAGAAGGCTACCTGATGTATGTAGAAGGCTACCTGATGTATGTTATTAGTAGCCTATTCCCAACAGAAATCTCAGTCAGCCCAATGCGGAAGTTGGAAAACAAACGTCAACCTCTGGCACACACACTGCACAGATGCACTCTGTCTTGCACTGTAACATTGGTATTATAGTGTAAACTGTTAAAGTAAGTGTCTTCATGGAGGCTAAGTGACTTCTAAATCTATAAGAGATCAATAGAGGATCCTGTGCCAGACATGATGTGTGTGTGTTTCTATGTGTGTGTGTTTCTGTGTGTGTGTTTATGTGTGTGTGTGTGTGTGTTTTTGTGTGTGTGTGTGTGTGTGTGTTTGTGTGTGTGTGTGTGTGTATGTTTGTGAGTGTGTGTGTGTGTGTGTGTGTGTGTGTGTGTGTGTGTGTGTGTGTGTGTGTGTGTGATAACATTGTTGTAAACATGTGTGTGTGTGTCCCCTCTGTGTTAATGAACACATTGTGTGTGTGTTTGATCCATTGTGTGTGTTTGTGTGTGTGTGTGTGTGTGTGTGTGTGTCTTTACCACAGGAGATTGGTGGCACTTTAATTGGGGAGGACGGGCTTGTGTTAATGGCTGGAGCAGAATCAGCGGAATGGTATCAAATACATCAAACACATGGTTTGGTGACATTCCATTTGCTCCATTCCAGCCATTATTATGAGCCGTCCTCCCCTCAGCAGCCTCCACTGGTCTTTACATAGCTGTGTATGTTGTACACAGCTCTCCTTGCCATACAGTCTCAGTCAAAGCCTCTGTTTGTTTTCAACCTCCTCTGCCCTGTGTGTGTTTCTGCTGTTTTAGCATTCTTAACCTGTTTCTACTGGATCAGATTAGCAATGATGCTAATTGGGTTAGCTGGGCCCTGCTGAGCCACAGTCCAGAGCCACAGTCATTCCTTTTGATTGAGACGGAATGGCTTTCTCCTCTTCTGCCGTTCCCATGGCAACCAGCGTTCCATTTTGAATCTACTACAGTTTAGTGTGCTTGTGTTTGTGTGTGTGTGTCAAGGACCATAGTCCTGCTGATAACAAAGGACACACTATGTTTACAGCCAATCAGACGCAGCCTCGATCAGATTCCTCTCCTTCTTCCCCTTACTCCCTCTCTCAACAGCCCACCTGGAATTATTGTCCTCTCTCTTTCTTCTTGGAGCCGACTCCAAGAGAGGAAGGAGAAGAGGAGGAGGAGAGGAGAGAGGAGGAGGGGAGTAGTCCAGTCCAGAGTTAGATATTTCTTCCTTCCTTGCCAGTGGGAGAGCTGCTCAAATCTCTCAGATCATCCTTCCCTCTCCTAGAACAGCAGAGGGATATGGGTCACTGAGCCCAGCAGAGGGATATGGGTCACTGAGCTCAGCCGAGGGATGTGTGTGTTGCAGTGCTATGCCGCAGAATGTGGTCCACTCTTGGTGTTGTGTGCAAGAGCTCTAAGCTGAGTCCATCTCGTCTGACTGCCAGAGAGGAAAAACACACACACACACCCACTGTCGCCTGGCTGAGTTGTTCATGCAGATAATGACATTATATCTGTCCTCTCCTCTTTGTGATATGCCTGTCTAGAGCGAGAGAGATGGAGACAGAGAGGAGAGAGAGAGTCTGTACATTCACTCTTTCATCCTTTCTTTCTCTCTGTAGTAACTGATTCAGAGTGGGAGAGAGTGAGATAGAGGGGGGTAGTTCTACAGTTCTAACTCTATAGGTTGTCCTCTGTCTCCCTGTAGAGAATGTTCAGGTAGTTCTACGGGTTCTAACTCTATAGGTTGTCCTCTGTCTCCCTGTAGAGAATGTTCAGCTAGTTCTACAGTTCTAACTCTATAGGTTGTCCTCTGTCTCCCTGTAGAGAATGTTCAGGTAGTTCTACAGTTCTAACTCTATAGGTTGTCCTCTGTCTCCCTGTAGAGAATGTTCAGGTAGTTCTACAGTTCTAACTCTATAGGTTGTCCTCTGTCTCCCTGTAGAGAATGTTCAGGTTGTCCTCTGTCTCCCTGTAGAGAATGTTCAGTGTTCAGGTAGTTCTACAGTTCTAACTCTATAGGTTGTCCTCTGTCTCCCTGTAGAGAATGTTCAGGTGGTTCTACAGTTCCTCATTGTTTACCCCTCTCCTCCACCATAGAGAATGTTCAGGTAGTTCTACAGTTCCTCATTGTTTACCCCTCTCCTCCACCATAGAGAATGTTCAGCTAGTTCTACAGTTCTAACTCTATAGGTTGTCCTCTGTCTCCCTGTAGAGAATGTTCAGGTAGTTCTACAGTTCCTCACTGTTTACCCCTCTCCTCCACCATAGAGAATGTTCAGGTGGTTCTACAGTTCCTCATTGTTTACCCCTCTCCTCCACCATAGAGAATGTTCAAGGTAGTTCTACAGTTCCTCATTGTTTACCCCTCTTCTCCACCATAGAGAATGTTCAGGTAGTTCTACAGTTCCTCACTGTTTACCCCTCTCCTCCACCATAGAGAATGTTCAGGTGGTTCTACAGTTCCTCATTGTTTATCCCTCTCCTCCACCATAGAGAATGTTCAGGTGGTTCTACAGTTCCTCATTGTTTACCCCTCTCCTCCACCATAGAGAATGTCCCGGTGGAGCTGCGAGAGCCTCTGTACAGAGACAAGTATGAGCAGGAGCACCTCAAGCCCTCCGTCTCCCAGCTACTCCTGTCTCCTGAGCTGTACTGTAGGACCCAGGCCCTGCTCCACGGGGTCTCCCAGCCCGCTCCTCAGGGGCCCCCAGGGGACAACTCCGCACTGCTGCAGCTCCTCACCAAGAGGGGCCTGGAGCCCAGGGACCAGGATGTGGCCATCACGGAGGAAGACCTCAGCCACACGCCCATCAAGACGGTGTGTTACAGTGTGTGTTTGTGTTACAGTGTGTGTGTTACAGTGTGTGTTTGTGTTACAGTGTGTGTTACAGTGTGTGTGTTACAGTGTGTGAGTGTGTGTGTGTTACAGTGTGCGAGTGTGTGTGTGTTACAGTGTGTGTGAGTGTGTGTTACAGTGTGTGTGTGTGAGTTTGTGTTACAGTGTGTGTGAGTGTGCGTTACAGTGTGTGTGTGTGTGTGTGTGTGTGTGTGTGTGTGTGTGTGTGTGTGTGTGTGTGTGTGTGTGTGTGTGTGTGTGTGTGTGTGTGTGTGTGTGTGTGTGTGTGTGTGTGTGTGTGTGTTACTGTGTGTTACTGTGTGTGTGTGTGTGTGTGTGTGTGTGTAACCCTAATGGTACTCCTATTGTTGATCCTTTGCTTTCTCATGATTGGCTCATGGTCTGCTTCTCTCTGTCTGATTGGTCTAGAAGGCCCACCTGGTCCTGATTGACTCGCTGATGTCACTGGCTGCCATGGAGATGGTGGGCAAGGTTAAGATGACTGCAGAGGCAGAGAAAATGGGAGGCGGGGCTCCGTGGGAGAATGCCCTCCTCTTTTGGGTTAACCGGGTAAGACCAGAACACAACCAGAAAATGACCAGGTCATTCTAGAACACAACCAGGTCATTCTAGAACACAACCAGGTCATCCCAGAACACAACCAGGTCATTCTAGAACACAACCAGGTCATTCTAGAACACAACCAGGTCATTCTAGAACACAACCATGTCATTCCAGAACACAACCAGGTCATTCTAGAACACAACCAGGTCATTCTAGAACACAACCAGGTCATTCTAGAACACAACCAGGTCATTCAGAACACAACCAGGTCATTCAGAACACAACCAGATCATTCAGAACACAACCAGGTCATTCCAGAACACAACCAGGTCATTCCAGAACACAACCAGGTCATTCCAGAACACAACCAGGTCATTCCAGAACACAACCAGGTCATTCTAGAACACAACCAGGTCATTCTAGAACACAACCAGGTCATTCTAGAACACAACCAGGTCATTCCAGAACACAACCAGGTCATTCCAGAACACAACCAGATCATTCCAGAACACAACCAGATCATTCCAGAACACAACCAGAACACGACCAGGTCATTCTAGAACACAACCAGGTCATTCTAGAACACAACCAGGTCATTCCAGAACACAACCAGGTAATTCCAGAACACAACCAGGTCATTCTAGAACACAACCAGGTCATTCTAGAACACAACCAGGTCATTCTAGAACACAACCAGGTCATTCCAGAACACAACCAGGTCATTCCAGAACACAACCAGATCATTCCAGAACACAACCAGAACACGACCAGGTCATTCTAGAACACAACCAGGTCATTCCAGAACACAACCAGGTCATTCCAGAACACAACCAGATCATTCCAGAACACAACCAGAACACGACCAGGTCATTCTAGAACACAACCAGGTCATTCCAGAACACAACCAGAACACGACCAGGTCATTCTAGAACACAACCAGGTCATTCTAGAACACAACCAGGTCATTCTAGAACACAACCAGGTCATTAGGGCTGGGCGATATGGCAAATAAATTATCACGATATATATATATATGTATGTATTTTTTCATTCAGGAACGATAATTATCATGATATTAATCAAATAATGTTTTAAAGGTGCATATCTTCTTCAGACTCAAGCCTGAACACTTTGTTTCTTATTTATTGTCAGAAGTAGAACTCACAAATAACATTTGAACTCCACTTTAAAAAAAGCTGTAAACCCTTACAAGTCATGAGCAAGAAATAAAAAAATAAAAAAACAAATAGTGCAAGTCAATATGTATTATAACTGTTGAAGTTGGGGTAGTTGTTGTCTTACAAGCCAGAAAGCCAAGTCTGTCTACGGTCTCTGGTTATATAGCTGCCCTATGGCAGGTCCCTATGGTTACCACCTCTCTGGTTATATAGCTGCCCTATAGCAGGTCACTATGGTTACCACCTGTCTACGGTCTCTGGTTATATAGCTGCCCTATGGCAGGTCACTATGGTTACCACCTGTCTACAGTCTCTGGTTATATAGCTGCCCTCTGGCAGGTCACTATGGTTACCACCTGTCTACGGTCTCTGGTTATATAGCTGCCCTATGGCAGGTCACTATGGTTACCACCTGTCTACAGTCTCTGGTTATATAGCTGCCCTATGGCAGGTCACTATGGTTACCACCTGTCTACAGTCTCTGGTTATATAGCTGCCCTATGGCAGGTCACTATGGTTACCACCTGTCTACAGTCTCTGGTTATATAGCTGCCCTATGGCAGGTCACTATGGTTACCACCTGTCTACAGTCTCTGGTTATATAGCTGCCCTATGGCAGGTCACTATGGTTACCACCTGTCTACAGTCTCTGGTTATATAGCTGCCCTCTGGCAGGTCACTATGGTTACCACCTGTCTACAGTCTCTGGTTATATAGCTGCCCTATGGCAGGTCACTATGGTTACCACCTGTCTACAGTCTCTGGTTATATAGCTGCCCTATGGCAGGTCACTATGGTTACCACCTGTCTACAGTCTCTGGTTATATAGCTGCCCTCTGGCAGGTCACTATGGTTACCACCTGTCTACAGTCTCTGGTTATATAGCTGCCCTATGGCAGGTCACTATGGTTACCACCTGTCTACAGTCTGGTTATATAGCTGCCCTCTGGCAGGTCACTATGGTTACCACCTGTCTACAGTCTCTGGTTATATAGCTGCCCTCTGGCAGGTCACTATGGTTACCACCTGTCTACAGTCTCTGGTTATATAGCTGCCCTCTGGCAGGTCACTATGTTACCACCTGTCTACAGTCTCTGGTTATATAGCTGCCCTATGGCAGGTCACTATGGTTACCACCTGTCTACAGTCTCTGGTTATATAGCTGCCCTCTGGTCAGTCTACAGTCACTATGTTACCACCTGTCTACAGTCTCTGGTTATATAGCTGCCCAGGTCACTGGCAGGTCACTATGGTTACCACCTGTCTACAGTCTCTGGTTATATAGCTGCCCTCTGGCAGGTCACTATGTTACCACCTGTCTACAGTCTGGTTATATAGCTGCCCTCTGGCAGGTCACTATGGTTACCACCTGTCTACAGTCTCTGGTTATATAGCTGCCCTATGGCAGGTCACTATGGTTACCACCTGTCTACAGTCTCTGGTTATATAGCTGCCCTATGGCAGGTCACTATGGTTACCACCTGTCTACAGTCTCTGGTTATATAGCTGCCCTCTGGCAGGTCACTATGTTACCACCTGTCTACAGTCTCTGGTTATATAGCTGCCCTCTGGCAGGTCACTATGGTTACCACCTGTCTACAGTCTCTGGTTATATAGCTGCCCTCTGGCAGGTCACTATGGTTACCACCTGTCTACAGTCTCTGGTTATATAGCTGCCCTCTGGCAGGTCACTATGGTTACCACCTGTCTACAGTCTCTGGTTATATAGCTGCCCTATGGCAGGTCACTATGGTTACCACCTGTCTACAGTCTCTGGTTATATAGCTGCCCTCTGGCAGGTCACTATGGTTACCACCTGTCTACAGTCTCTGGTTATATAGCTGCCCTATGGCAGGTCACTATGGTTACCACCTGTCTACAGTCTCTGGTTATATAGCTGCCCTATGGCAGGTCACTATGGTTACCACCTGTCTACAGTCTCTGGTCTACAGTCTCTGGTTATATAGCTGCCCTCTGGCAGGTCACTATGTTACCACCTGTCTACAGTCTCTGGTTATATAGCTGCCCTCTGGCAGGTCACTATGGTTACCACCTGTCTACAGTCTCTGGTTATATAGCTGCCCTCTGGCAGGTCACTATGGTTACCACCTGTCTACAGTCTCTGGTTATATAGCTGCCCTCTGGCAGGTCACTATGGTTACCACCTGTCTACAGTCTCTGGTTATATAGCTGCCCTCTGGCAGGTCACTATGGTTACCACCTGTCTACAGTCTCTGGTTATATAGCTGCCCTCTGGCAGGTCACTATGGTTACCACCTGTCTACAGTCTCTGGTTATATAGCTGCCCTCTGGCAGGTCACTATGGTTACCACCTGTCTACAGTCTCTGGTTATATAGCTGCCCTCTGGCAGGTCACTATGGTTACCACCTGTCTACAGTCTCTGGTTATATAGCTGCCCTCTGGCAGGTCACTATGTTACCACCTGTCTACAGTCTCTGGTTATATAGCTGCCCTCTGGCAGGTCACTATGGTTACCACCTGTCTACAGCACGTCCCTGCTGCGTCACAGAGGTGACTGCTGGACCTAATTATTCTATATCGACGTTATCGAAAATGTATCTAAACATTTTGATATCGTTATTGAGGGAAGTAATTACCTCTATATTTATTTATATTGATTTATCTCCCAGCCCTACAGGTCATTCTAGAACACGACCAGAAGAACAACCAGAACGTTCTAGATCAGAAACAGGTCATTTTAGAACATCAATAGGTCTTTATAGAACCCCAGAACACGACCAGGTCATTCTAGAACACGACCAGAACACAACCAGAACGTTCTAGATCAAAACCAGGTCATTCTAGAACACAGCCTGGTCATTCTAGAACACGTATGTCCAAGTAATTCTAGAACACAACCTGGTCATTCTAGATTAGGACCATAGTACTGTGGACATGTGATTGTCTCTAACTGTCTCTCTCTCTCTGCAGTTGAATCAGAAGTTGAGAGAGAGCACTGAGGATGAGGAGGTCCCAACCTGCACAGACCCACAGCCTGTTCAACCAACAGTTAGTACATACACACACATACACACATGCATAAACACACACACACACACACGCATAAACACACACACATACACACATACATAAACACACGCACACACACACGCATAAACACACACACATACACACACACATACACACATACATAAACATACGCACACACACACGCATAAATACACACATGCACATGCACATACACATACACATACACATACATACACGCACACACACATACATAAACACACGCACGCACACACACATACATAAACACACGCACGGACACATACATAAACACACGCACACACACATACATAAACACACGCACGGACACATACATAAACACACGCACACACACATACATAAACACACACACGCACACACACATACATAAACACACGCACACACACATACATAAACACACGCACACACATGAATAAACACACGCACACACACATACATAAACACACGCACACACACATGCATAAACACACACACATACATAAACACATACATAAACACACACATACACATACACACGTCAATAAACACACATACACACACATTTCTAAACATCAAAATAAGACTGCTACTAAAGACTAAACTGCTGTGTCCATAAAGTTTTTATCACTTCTACTGCTCTCTCTTTTATCTTTCTTTCTCTCTCTCTCTCTCTTTCTATCTCTCATCTCTCTCTCTCTTTAATCTCTCTCTTATCTCTCTCTCTTTTATCTTTCTTATCTCTCTCTCTCATCTCTCATCTCTCTCTCTTTAATCTCTCTCTTATCTCTCTCTCTTATCTCTCTCTTATCTCTCTCTCTCTCTCTCTCTCTCTCTTTCTCATCTCTCTCTCTTATCTCTCTCTCTCTTTAATCTCTCTCTCTTTCTCTCTCTCTTCTCTCTCATCTCTCTCTCTTTAATCTCTCTCTCTCTTTTATCTCTCTCTTCTCTCTCAATTCAATTCAATTCAATTCAATTCAATTCAAGGGCTTTATTGGCATGGGAAACATGTGTTAACATTGCCAAAGCAAGTGAGGTAGACATATATCTTATATCTCTCTCTCGCTCTCTCATCTCTCTCTCTCTTTCTCTCTCTCTTCTCTCTCTCTCTCTCTCTCTTATCTCTCTCTCTCTCTCTCTTCTCTCTCTCTCTCTCTTATATCTCTCTCTCGCTCTCTCACTCTCTCTCTCTCTCTCTCTCTCTTATATCTCTCTCTCGCTCTCTCTCTCTCTCTCTCTTATATCTCTCTCTCGCTCTCTCTCTCTCTCTCTCTCTTATCTCTCTCTCTCTCTTCTCTCTCTCTCTTATCTCTCTCTTATCTCTCTCTTCTCTCTCTCTCTATATCTCTCTCTCGCTCTCTCACTTCTCTCTCTCTCTTTTATCTCTCTTATCTCTCTCTTCTCTCTTATCTCTCTCTCTCTCTCTTTTTTATCTCTGTCTTCTCTCTCTCTCTCTCTCTCCTCTCTCACATCCCTCGCTTCTGTATTGCAGTGTCCCACCCGCTGGTACTGGAAACTGGTCCCAGTAAGTGTACTCCTTTTCTCCCTTTCTCCTTTTCTCTCTCTCTCTCTCTCTCTCTCTCTCTCTCTCTCTCTCTCTCTCTCTCTCTCTCTCTCTCTCTCTCTCTCTCTCTCTCTCTCTCTCTCTCTCTCTCTCTCTCTCTCTCTCTCTCTCTCTCTCTCTCTCTCTCTCTCTCTCTCTCTCTCTCTCTCTCTCTCATGATGTCTGCCTCATTGTAAATAATGTTTCTCTTTCGAAATGCTTTATATCTATCCACCCCCTCTTTTCTCTTTCCCAGTTTCTCTCTCTCTCCCTGCTGTGTGACACTATATACATGACCCTGACCTTATGAACTTTGAACCTCTGAGGTTATAGTCACTGACAGAGGGTCCATATTCATGAAGAGTCTCAGAGTAGGAGTGCTGATCTAAGATCAGTTTGGCCTCTTAAATCTTAAGGAGAAAGTGGGAATGAGAGAGAGGGGACTGATCCTAGATCAGCACTCTGAGAGGCTTTATGACTACAGCCCCTGATCCTGTGGTTACGGACAACTCACCTCTCACCATCTACCTCTACACTGAGTGGACAAAACATTAGGAAAGAGCAGGCTCTTTCCATGACATAGACTGACCAGGTGAATCCAGGTGAAAGCTATGATCCCTTATTGATGTCACCTGTTAAATCCACTTTGATCAACATGGACCAGCACCCCGTTGAAATGCTTTCTACACCTTGTAGAGTCCATTCCCTGATGAACTGAGTCAACATGGACCAGCACCCCGTTGGAATGCTTTCTACACCTTGTAGAGTCCATTCCCTGATGAACTGAGACAACATGGACCAGCACCCCGTTGGAATGCTTTCCACACCTTGTAGAGTCCATTCCCCGATGAACTGAGTCAACATGGACCAGCACCCCGTTGGAATGCTTTCCACACCTTGTAGAGTCCATTCCCTGATGAACTGAGACAACATGGACCAGCACCCCGTTGGAATGCTTTCCACACCTTGTAGAGTCCATTCCCTGATGAACTGAGACAACATGGACCAGCACCCCGTTGGAATGCTTTCCACACCTTGTAGAGTCCATTCCCTGATGAACTGAGACAACATGGACCAGCACCCCGTTGGAATGCTTTCTACACCTTGTAGAGTCCATTCCCTGATGAACTGAGACAACATGGACCAGCACCCCGTTGGAATGCTTTCTACACCTTGTAGAGTCCATTCTCTGATGAATTGAGACAAAATGGGACAACAAATGTAATGTAGGAAGGTGTTCCTAATGTTTTGTACACTCAGTGTAGATGGTGGAGGGGGTGATGGGGCTAGAGTAGGGCGAAGTTCCGGACTGATCTTTGGTCAGTTTGTGCATTTTCCCCACTAATGATTAAGGATTGGGGGAGGGGAATCTGATCCTAGATCTGTACCTAGGGGAAACTGATTCTAGATCTGTACCTAGGGGAAACTGATCCTAGATCTGTACCTAGGGGAAACTTCTCTCCTGTGCATCGTGGGGAGGTGAGAAGGGGGTTCTTACCTTAATGTATCTCTGCCCCCCCCCCCCTCCTCAACCCCTCTGTCCCCCGCCTGCCCCTCGTCACGTGACTGTGTATGGCAGTTCCCATGGCGACCCGTGGGTGTTTACGCCTGTCCTTCTCTCTGCCATCCTCATCCAGCATGCCATCGCTTTTTGTTTGAAGGAGGAGTCTGGGAATAAACCTCCAGTGGTAACGTATACGCCACTCCTCTTCCTCCTCCTCCTCCTCCTCCTCCTTCTCCTCCTCTTCTTCCTCGTCTCAGACAGACAGACAGACAGACAGACAGACAGACAGACAGACAGACAGACAGACAGACAGACAGACAGACAGACAGACAGACAGACAGACAGACAGACAGACAGACAGACAGACAGACAGACAGACAGACAGACATTCCAACCCTGCTCTCTGGGGATGGAAACACTATATATTATTTATTCACTGGTATTTATGCTTTTATACATGTATGTTTTATCAATATTTATTGTTGATTCACATTCTGGTTGGAATGACTCATTGGGGCTGATTTGTCCTGATTAGACCCTCTATCTGGTCTTCATGTACACTTCCACACTTGTATACTTGTGGCTCCACCATATTGCTGTGTCTCAACTATCCAGTTCCTTCCAGTCTGCTAACACAGTTCTCTAGAGGAAGGAGCTTGTTGTTTTTCAGTCTGCTAACACTGTTCTCTAGAGGAAGGAGTTTGTTGTTTTTCAGTCTGCTAACACTGTTCTCTAGAGGAAGGAGCTTGTTGTTTTTCAGTCTGCTAACACTGTTCTCTAGAGGAAGGAGCTTGTTGTTTTTCAGTCTGCTAACACAGTTCTCTAGAGGAAGGAGCTTGTTGTTTTTCAGTCTGCTAACACTGTTCTCTAGAGGAAGGAGCTTGTTGTTTTTCAGTCTGCTAACACTGTTCTCTAGAGGAAGGAGTTTGTTGTTTTTCAGTCTGCTAACACTGTTCTCTAGAGGAAGGAGTTTGTTGTTTTTCAGTCTGCTAACACTGTTCTCTAGAGGAAGGAGCTTGTTGTTTTCCAGTCTGCTAACACTGTTCTCTAGAGGAAGGAGCTTGTTGTTTTTCAGTCTGCTAACACTGTTCTCTAGAGGAAGGAGTTTGTTGTTTTTCAGTCTGCTAACACTGTTCTCTAGAGGAAGGAGCTTGTTGTTTTCCAGTCTGCTAACACTGTTCTCTAGAGGAAGGAGCTTGTTGTTTTTCAGTCTGCTAACACTGTTCTCTAGAGGAAGGAGTTTGTTGTTTTTCAGTCTGCTAACACTGTTCTCTAGAGGAAGGAGTTTGTTGTTTTTCAGTCTGCTAACACTGTTCTCTAGAGGAAGGAGCTTGTTGTTTTCCAGTCTGCTAACACTGTTCTCTAGAGGAAGGAGCTTGTTGTTTTTCAGTCTGCTAACACTGTTCTCTAGAGGAAGGAGCTTGTTGTTTTTCAGTCTGCTAACACTGTTCTCTAGAGGAAGGAGCTTGTTGTTTTTCAGTCTGCTAACACTGTTCTCTAGAGGAAGGAGCTGGTTGTTTTTCAGTCTGCTAACACTGTTCTCTAGAGGAAGGAGCTGGTTGTTTTTCAGTCTGCTAACACTGTTCTCTAGAGGAAGGAGCTTGTTGTTTTTCAGTCTGCTAACACTGTTCTCTAGAGGAAGGAGCGTGTTGTTTTTCAGTCTGCTAACATCATGCAAGCGGTCAGACAAGTGAAATTTTAAGCTCGTCTCTCAATTCAAAAATACATGTCAATACTTTGCCCCTTGATAACCAGCGCACCTCTGTATGATGTAAAAGCGTTACACGGTCGCTGCCCATATCATTGCATAATGCAGAAAATACACAAGAGTTCAGGGGTCTTGCTTTAACAAAGTTAACCATTTCCACTGTAGTGTCCAAAACGTCTTTCAAGCTGTCAGGCATTCCCTTGGCAGCAAGAGCCTCTTGGTGGATGCTGCAGTGTACCCAAGTGGCGTTGGGAGAAACTGATTGCACGCACGTTACCACTCTACCATGTCTCCCTGTCATGGCTTTTGCGCCAAAGTTCATTTGGATGTCGTTTTCTGGTCTCACTTGATTTCTTCTTTCTCCTTGAGTGGTTCAGTCACTCAAGTGCCTTGTGGTTGTACTGCCTGTTGTTCCACTGCATGTCCACCAGAGAGCGCTATAGTCTCAGCTCACTGCTTTATCACAACTCTTTTCTGCACTTCCTTTCTTTTCTCTCTTTCTGTCTCCCATCCCTCTTTTCACTGCAGTGTCTCGTTTGACATGTGAGCCATAACTCTGTTCAGCGTGTGCGCTGCTGTGTGTGTGTGTGTGTGTGTGCTCAGCAAAGTACTGTGCTGCAGTAAGTCTTGTGCTTGGTTTGTCAGATTTCTTTTCTCTGCTGTGTTGGTAGATTATTGGCTGGCTGTGGAGTTTATGACATGTCTTGATCATTTCTCTAAACATCGTGGCAAAGTCATCTGTATTGTGGGGTAATTCTGGGCCTTTTGGTCTAAATAACTATTTCAACAATAGGTAGTTAATTGTTTTTTTTCTCTCTCCTTCTCTCTCTCATGTCCCTCCCTCCCTCCCTCCCTCCCTCCCTCCCTCCCTCCCTCCCTCCCTCCCTCCCTCCCTCCCTCCCTCCCCCTCCCTCCCTCTCTGTCAGATCCGTTATAGGAAGGATAAGGTTCTGTCTAAGCAGACTCCTACTTTTCCTCTGGTGTCTGGTGTAAGGGATCTGTCTAATGGCTGTGCTATAGCTGCTGTTCTGCACTACTACTGTCCTGACCTGCTGCCACTGGAGGGTACACACACACACACACACACACACACACACACACACACACACACACACACACACACACACACACACACACACACACACACACACACACACACACACACACACACACACACACACACACACACACACACACACACACACACACACACACACACACACACACACACACACACACACCTCTGATATCTACCCCTCCTCTCCTCTCTCCTCCCTCCTCTCTCTCTCCTCCTCACTCCTCCTCTGGCTTCACCCTCCTCCTACCCCTTCACCCTCCTGCTTCCTCTTCCTCCCCCTCTTCCTCCTCCTCCTCATGCCCCTCTCCTCTAGATGTGTGTCTAAAGGACACCATGTCAGTAGCAGACAGTCTGTATAACCTGCAGCTGATCAGAGAGATCAGTGAGTCCAGTCTACAGAGGTGCTGTCACCTGGAGCTGGAGGACCTGCTCTACGCCCCGCCCACACTACACGTAGGTACATCTCTGTCCAGGACATAGTACTAGACCTCTAAACCAACACTACACGTAGGTGCAACTCTATAGCGCTGTCTCTGTCCAGAACATAGACTTACAGATGTAGGATCTTAATTTGAGCCACTTTGCTACAGCAGGAAAATAATCCTGCAGCAATAGGAGAATGTTGATTATTATGTGGATTATAATGTAATGGACATTTTTTTGTAGGGGTTGATACATTTTTAATTATGGCAAATCAAGTCTGACATTTTTAAGCCGACATTACAAACTTTAGAAGCCTTTTTAAACCTTGAACACCCTACAAATTCTCATCAACAGTTTGAGCTTCTAATTAAAAAAATGTATCTCTCCAGAAAAAGTCTCTGACTGTTGCCGCCTGTTATATACCCACTCAGCCCCCAGTTGTGCCCTGGACACCATATGTGAATTGATTGGTCCCCATCTATCTTCAGAGTTTGTTCTGCTAGGTGACCTAAACTGGGATATGCTTAACACCCCGGCAGTCCTACAATCTAAGCTAGATGCCCTCAATCTCACACAAATTATCAAGGAACCCACCAGGTACAACCCTAAATCCGCAAACATGGGCAAACTCATGGATATCATCCTGACCAACTTGCCCTCCAAATACACCTCTGCTGTTTTCAATCAGGATCTCAAAGATCACTGCCTCATTCCCTGCATCCGCTATGGGTCCGCAGTCAAACGACCACCCCTCATCAATGTCAAACGCTCCCTAAAACACTTATGCGAGCAGGCCTTTCTAATCGACCTGGCCCGGGTATCCTGGAAGCATATTGACCTCATCCCGTCAGTCGAGGATGCCTGGTCGTTCTTTAAAAATAATTTCCTCACCATCTTAAATAAGCATGCCCCTTTAAAAAAATGTAGAACTAAGAACAGATACAGCCCTTGGTTCACTCCAGACCTGACTGCTCTCAACCAGCACAAAAACATCCTGTGGCGGACTATACTAGCATCGAATAGTCCCCGCGATATGCAACTTTTAGGGATGTCAGAAACCAATACACGCAGTCAGTTAGGAAAGCAAAGGCTAGCTTTTTCAATCAGAAATTTGCATCATATAAAACTCCAAAAAGTCCTAAAAGTTTTGGGACACTGTAAAGTCCATGGAGAATAGGAGCAACTCCTCCCAGCTGTCCACTGCACTGAGGCGAGGAAACACTGTCACCACCGATAAATCCACGATAATCGAGAATTTCAATAAGCACTTCTCTACGGCTGGCCATGCTTTCCTCCTGGCTACCACGACCCCGGCCAACAGCTCCGCACCCCCCGCAGCTACAAGCCTCCCCAGATTATCCTTCACATAAATCCAGATAGCAGATGTTCTGAAAGAGCTGCAAAACCTGGACCCGTACAAATCAGCTGGGCTAGACAATCTGGACCCTCTCTTTCTAAAATTATCCACCGCCATTGTTGCAAGCCCTATTACCAGTCTGTTCAACCTCTCTTTCGTATTGTCTGAGATCCCTAAAGATTGGAAAGCTGCCGCGGTCCTCCCCCTCTTCAAAGGGGGAGACACTCTAGACCCAAACTGTTACAGACCTATATCTATCCTGCCCTGCCTATCTAAAGTCTCCGAAAGCCAACAAACAGATCACTGACCATTTCGAATCCCACCGTACCTTCTCCGCTGTGCAATCTGGTTTCCGAGTTGGTCACGGGTGCATCTCAGCCACGCTCAAGGTCCTAAACGATATCATAACCGCCATCGATAAAAGACAGTACTTAGCAGCCGTCTTCATCGACCTGGCCAAGGCTTTCAACTCTGTCAATCACTGTATACTTATCGGCAGACTCAACAGCCTTGGTCTCTCAAATGAATGCCTCACCTGGTTCACCAACTACTTCTCAGAAAGAGTTCAGTGTGTCAAATCAGAGGGCCTGTTGTCCGGACCTCTGGCAGTCTCTATGGGGGTACCACAGGGCTCAATTATCGGGCAGACTCTTTTCTCTGTATATATCAACGATGGGGCTCTTGCTGCAGATCCCTGATCCACCTCTATGCAGACGACACCATTCTGTATACATCTGGCCCTTCTTTGGACACTGTGTTAACAAACCTCCAAACGAGCTTCAATGCCATACAACTCTCCTTCCGTGGCCTCCAAGTGCTCTTAAACGCTAGTACAACTAAATGCATGCTTTTCAACCGATCGCTGCCTGCACCCGCCCGCCCGACTAGCATCACTACTCTGGACGGTTCTGACTTAGAATATGTGGACAACTACAAACACCTAGGTGTCTGGTTAGACTGTAAACTCTCTTTCCAGACTCACATTAAACATCTTCAATACGAAATTACATCTAGAATCGGCTTCCTGTTTCGCAACAAAACCTCCTTCACTCACGCTGCCAAACATACCCTCGTAAAACTTACCAATCCTCAACTTCGGCGATGTCATTTACAAAATAGCCCCCAACCCTCTACTCAGCAACCTTGATGTAGTCTATCACAGTGCCATCCGTTTTGTCATCAAAGCCCCATATACCACCCACCACTGCGACCTGTATGCTCTCATCCGCTGGCCCTCGCTACATTTACATTACATTTACATTTACATTTACATTTAAGTCATTTAGCAGACGCTCTTATCCAGAGCGACTTACAAATTGGTGCATTCACCTTATGACATCCAGTGGGACAGTCACTTAACAATAGTGCATCTAAAACTTAGGGGGGGTGGGGTGAGAGGGATTACTTATCCTATCCTAGGTATTCCTTAAAGAGGTGGGGTTTCAGGTGTCTCCGGAAGGTGGTGATTGACTCCGCTGTCCTGGCGTCGTGAGGGAGTTTGTTCCACCATTGGGGGGCCAGGGCAGCGAACAGTTTTGACTGGGCTGAGCGGGAGCTGTACTTCCTCAGTGGTAGGGAGGCGAGCAGGCCAGAGGTGGATGAACGCAGTGCCCTTGTTTGGGTGTAGGGCCTGATCAGAGCCTGGAGGTACTGAGGTGCCGTTCCCCTCACAGCTCCGTAGGCAAGCACCATGGTCTTGTAGCGGATGCGAGCTTCAACTGGAAGCCAGTGGAGAGAACGGAGGAGCGGGGTGACGTGAGAGAACTTGGGAAGGTTGAACACCAGACGGGCTGCGGCGTTCTGGATGAGTTGAAGGGGTTTAATGGCACAGGCAGGGAGCCCAGCCAACAGCGAGTTGCAGTAATCCAGACGGGAGATGACAAGTGCCTGGATTAGGACCTGCGCCGCTTCCTGTGTGAGGCAGGGTCGTACTCTGCGGATGTTGTAGAGCATGAACCTACAGGAACGGGCCACCGCCTTGATGTTGGTTGAGAACGACAGGGTGTTGTCCAGGATCACGCCAAGGTTCTTGGCGCTCTGGGAGGAGGACACAATGGAGTTGTCAACCGTGATGGCGAGATCATGGAACGGGCAGTCCTTCCCCGGGAGGAAGAGCAGCTCCGTCTTGCCGAGGTTCAGCTTGAGGTGGTGATCCGTCATCCACACTGATATGTCTGCCAGACATGCAGAGATGCGATTCGCCACCTGGTCATCAGAAGGGGGAAAGGAGAAGATTAATTGTGTGTCGTCTGCATAGCAATGATAAGAGAGACCATGTGAGGTTATGACAGAGCCAAGTGACTTGGTGTATAGCGAGAATAGGAGAGGGCCAAGAACAGAGCCCTGGGGGACACCAGTGGTGAGAGCGCGTGGTGAGGAGACAGATTCTCGCCACGCCACCTGGTAGGAGCGACCTGTCAGGTAGGACGCAATCCAAGCGTGGGCCGCGCCGGAGATGCCCAACTCGGAGAGGGTGGAGAGGAGGATCTGATGGTTCACAGTATCGAAGGCAGCCGATAGATCTAGAAGGATGAGAGCAGAGGAGAGAGAGTTAGCTTTAGCAGTGCGGAGCGCCTCCGTGATACAGAGGAGAGCAGTCTCAGTTGAATGACTAGTCTTGAAACCTGACTGATTTGGATCAAGAAGGTCATTCAGAGAGAGATAGCGGGAGAGCTGGCCAAGGACGGCACGTTCAAGAGTTTTGGAGAGAAAAGAAAGAAGGGATACTGGTCTGTAATTGTTGACATCGGAGGGATCGAGTGTAGGTTTTTTCAGAAGGGGTGCAACTCTCGCTCTCTTGAAGACGGAAGGGACGTAGCCAGCGGTCAGGGATGAGTTGATGAGCGAGGTGAGGTAAGGGAGAAGGTCTCCGGAAATGGTCTGGAGAAGAGAGGAGGGGATAGGGTCAAGCGGGCAGGTTGTTGGGCGGCCGGCCGTCACAAGACGCGAGATTTCATCTGGAGAGAGAGGGGAGAAAGAGGTCAGAGCACAGGGTAGGGCAGTGTGAGCAGAACCAGCGGTGTCGTTTGACTTAGCAAACGAGGATCGGATGTCGTCGACCTTCTTTTCAAAATGGTTGACGAAGTCATCTGCAGAGAGGGAGGAGGGGGGGGAGGGGGCGGAGGATTCAGGAGGGAGGAGAAGGTGGCAAAGAGCTTCCTAGGGTTAGAGGCAGATGCTTGGAATTTAGCGTGGTACATATATACGTCGCCAGACCCACTGGCTCCAGGTCATCTATAAGTCTTTGCTAGGTAAAGCTCCACCTTATCTCAGCTCACTGGTCACCATAACAACACCCACCCGTAGCACGCGCTCCAGCAGGTATATCTCACTGGTCATCGCTGAAGTTGGAGACTCCCTCACTAACTTTAAGCACCAGCTATCTGAGCAGCTTACCGATCGCTGTAGCTGTACATAGTCCATCTGTAAATATCCCATCCAATCTACCTACCTCATCCCCATGTTGTTTTTATTTACTTTTCTGCTCTTTTGCACACCAGTATCTCTACTTACACACCATCTGCTCATCTGTCACTCCAGTATTAATTTTCTAAATTGTAATTACTTTGCTACTATGGTCTATTTATTGCCTTACCTCCTCACGCCATTTTCACATACTGTATATAGACTTTTCCTATTGTGTTATTGACTGTGCGTTTGTTTATTCCATGTGTAACTCTGTGTTGTTGTCTGTTCACACTGCTATGCTGTATCTTGGCCAGGTCACAGTTGTAAATGAGAAGTTGTTCTCAACTGGCCACCTGATTAAATAAAGGAGAAATAAAAAACAAATGAAGATCCTACCTCTCCTTTAACCCTCCACTTCCCCTTTAACTGTAAATGACAGACTGTCGGCCAGAATGTTGTTACTGGATTATGACTGTAAAAAGGATTCCATTACAAAAGGTGTTCATTCCCCTGTTAGGGGTTACCCTGTACCATTACTGTGTTCATTCCCCTGTTGGGGGTTACCCTGTACCATTACTGTGTTCATTCCCCTGTTGGGGGTTACCCTGTACCATTACTGTGTTCATTCCCCTGTTGGGGGTTACCCTGTACCATTACTGTGTTCATTCCCCTGTTAGGGGTTACCCTGTACCATTACTGTGTTCATTCCCCTGTTGTCCTTCAGGTGAACATCATGAGCTTCATAGCAGAGCTGCTGGGATGGTTCGAGGTGCATAAACCTGACTTCGTCAAGCCATTACTACCTCTAGACCTGACAGGTAGGGGAGGTGTGTGTGTGTGTGTGTGTGTGTGTGTGTGTGTGTGTGTGTGTGTGTGTGTGTGTGTGTGTGTGTGTGTGTGTGTGTGTGTGTGTGTGTGTGTGTGTGTGTGTGTGTGTGTGTGTGTGTGTGTGTGTGTGTGTGAAAGAGAGTGGAAGGAGAGAGAGGGATTAGACTGTTGTATAACCTGTTTAGGTGGCCTTATGGTTGATAACATGAATAGGTTTCTCTGTGTGCCAGATGCCTCAGGGTTGTTGGAGTCCAGTCCTGTCAGTGGGTACAGCATCAGGTAAAATCAGGACACATTCATTCTACATGTAGTTATTGGTTAACAGGACACATTCATTCTACATGTAGTTATTGGTTAACAGGACACATTCATTCTACATGTAGTTATTGGTTAACAGGACACATTCATTCTACATGTAGTTATTGGTTAACAGGACACATTCATTCTACATGTAGTTATTGGTTAACAGGAC